>NC_090932.1:74464693-74474693 GCF_040938575.1 Ambystoma mexicanum | reverse complement strand
AAGTTACAAAGTGACCAAAGTCAATTGACATACGGATAGCTATACGGCCCTCTGACTAACACGCGAACCTTCAACGTAAGGTTCGCACTGAAAGTGGGAGAGACCGATCATCAGGATGCTTGGGTTTTTATATGTTTTGTCCTGCATCGGCCAACCCTCTCGTAAATTAACCATTCTTGGAACCGTGGCTAGGGTTCGTAGCCAGGTCGAACACACAATTTACATAGTTTGATCGATTCCGCTGATACAGTTACATATTTACACACAGGTTAAAGAGAGGACAAGGTCTTAGTTCGTGACCCTAACAAATGGCCTGCGGACATATTACTTATTCACGTGTGCGGAGGTCACCATGGCCGAAGTCTTACACAAAATGTCGTTCGGCCTCCATTTTGTGATTCAGGGTGACTTCCACACTGCAAGAGTACCTAAAATGGCGGCTAAATCCAAGATGGCGGCTTACACAATACATTAAGGTCAAGACCTTGCCGCGGAACCTATGTACATGGTATTCTTTAGACAGCTTGGCGTAGGCCAACATACATTTAAACAATGCGATTAGGGTCACAATATTATATCGATTTCCACAGACCCTCCTTTTGGCCTATGCCAAGTGCTAATACATCATTTCCTAATACTTTCGAAAATAACTGATGGCATTATCATCCATAGGTTCCGCAACATTGTCCGAAATGTCAATAGCCATAAAGTTGTTCATAAGAACGTCTTGCAACATGAACTCTTTAGATGCTGTCTTCGGGGTGTATATCCTATGCCCTATCGTGCTCATTACCTGAGCACAACATCCCCCCATCATTCCACATATACTCGGGAGGCATTGAAAACAACAGCAAAGATCTAACAAAATCCCTAAAATACCTAAAATGACAGAAAACACCTTCCACCCCCAAGATCGTAAAGAATCCCAAAACCAAGTACTAAGGTTCCAGTCTCCTACAGGGATATGGACTTCAGAACTGAGAGTGTGTAAATTCTGAATTGCTTTAAAAATTGTTGGCGAAGAATCTGGTACGAAAACACAACAAGCGGACCCCACTAATTTACATACTCCACCTCGTTCGGCTAAAATGACATCTAATGCCATTCGATTTTGAAGTGCTACCAATCTTATCGCCTTTTGCTCTAAGGTCATATTGTAAAGTATGTCCGTGGTCCGGTTGATCGTTTTCTCCAACACCCTCGCTAATCCCCTAATGTTTTCTGAATTTGCTATTTGTCCCCAAAAGGGCACTACTGATTTGGCTATATCCCCAAACACTTGTCCGGGGGTGTCTCCATCACTATCCCGTCGCGGGCGAGCCTTAGATACCTCTAAGGTACTGGCTATAAATACACCTGGTAACAATATCCCTAAATAACAAGTCCCCTGCCAATCCTTCGGCAACCAGGGAAAAGCTAAACTACCACAAACAAAATAAACGGGTCCCCCTACATACAAAGGCCTATTTTCCCCTGTCAAGTTTACAGTGTTTACACAAGGCTCAAAGTCTCCCATTGGCCTAGTACCATTTCTTTGTACACAGAAAGGAACTGAATCAGGACTATGATTCACAGAATAAGAAGGAGGCATGGCATCCTTATTGCCTATCGGAGCCATCTTAAAAGAAACTAGATTTTGAAAAGGAAAAGAAAGTTTATCAGACGGCCTAATAGAAGCGACGTTAGGTTTACTTCTATTTGCGAAAAGCGAGCACCCCAGGGGAGTCAATTCACGTTTTTCAAATTCATTCAAATTAGTCCCATCAAAGTTCCCTGAGATGCTTTCATTCCATCGGCCAAAGAAGAGTGCTCTAAGAGAGGCATAGCAAGAGGTTGTTAAAGGTAAGGGATGTATATACCATCCCAGTCCCTTGTTCCCATGTTGTGGTAAGTGAGTGCAGATCCAACAATTACTCTTATTAAAAATAGCATGCGTAGCATTCATCACTATCATCAAAGTGTTATTATAATATTTCTGTCTATGCCGAGAGTCCCTAGGGGACAGAGTGTGAAGGTGTACAGAGGGAGTCAAAACAGTTGGTACGATTTTGGTCGGTAACAGAGGCTTCAAAGGATAAATTTCTTCAAAATACCAAAGTCCCACAGCAGCAGTTGCAAAAATAACAATAATCAGAACGAGAATACAACAGTACGTTTTCGGGGCCCAGGCACATTGTTCATTGTTCGATTTGGTCACCTCCTTATCTAATAGTTCAATACGGGGAGCAGCGGTGAAGGCGGCAGGCATCATGGTCATCCCGATCGACGGCCCCAATGTTCGTTGCTGGCGGCACTTCGGCCGAGCGATTTCTTAGTCCTTCCCAACCCTAGCCAACAGAACCCTCCTTTTCTTTGTTCGAAGAAAGAAAGACAACAGTACTCCAATCACTTTTTCCTTCCAGATGCACGACACTCGTGCGGTAATTTTATTTTCGCTGTCGAAGGTTGTACCTGATGGTACCCAAGTTTGTTGAATCCAAAAGCAAAGTATCGTCGCTCCCTGAGGGGAGCGTCGTATCAGTGGCGACGGAAGTCGCAGAGCTCGAAACAAGGTTTTCCGGAAGTGATTGATCAAGGGAGTGCGGAGACAAAATGGATGGCTCCCCGAGCTCCTCAGGCTCAGAGAACTTCTCCGACGCACTCACAACGCTGCCTGCTACTCCGAGATCAGAGAGTGTAGCACCAGCGAGGGGTTCTGTTTCTTCTGTAACGTGTGGCGTCGGGTGAGGGATCTTCTTGACATGTGTTGCGTGTATCCAGTTCTTCTTTCCTGCCACCCGCACTGCCGTCCTGGTGACCAACAATACCTGGTAGGGTCCGCGCCAGCGGGGCGCAAGACAGGAAGACCTCTCGTAGGCCTTCACCAGGATCCAGCTACCGGGAAATATATCGTGTCCTGGGCCCGTAAACCGTACAGGTAAGGCAGCATTCACCTGGTGGTAAATGAAATACAGATTTTTAGTCAATTGATTACAGTAATCTATGAGCAATACATTATCCACATCCCTCAGGGCTTTAGGTTTAGGGAGACCCCAGATACTAGCAGGTCTTCCCATTACCACCTCGAACGGAGAGAGCCCAGTTCTAGTCTGGGGTGTGGTGCGCATAGCTAACAACACAATAGGTAAAGCGTCGGGCCACTTTAGTTTAGTGTCGGCACATGTTTTTGCAAGTTTGTTTTTCAAAATACGTTGTGTCTCTCCACCAACCCCGCACTTTGAGGGTGCCTAGCTGAATGAAAACGTTTCTCAATCCCTAAGGCAACACATATTTGTAACATTACGGCTGCGATGAAATGGGGGCCGTTGTCCGACCAAATTATCCTCGGGAGCCCAAATCGAGGGAAGTACTCTTTCACCAGGATCTTTGCGGTAGTCATGGCGGTAGCATCTTTGACAGGGAAAGCCTCGACCCATTTGCTAAAAGCACAAATGATGACAAGAACATATTTCAAGTTATTACATCGCTCCATTTCAATAAAATCAAGGTGAATGGTTTCAAAGGGGACAGAGGGGGGCCCGAAACTTCCCCTTGGAGTCACTGTCCCTTTACCCACATTGTGCTGCAGGCAAATCATGCAACTCTGAACATATCTCTTTGCAGTTTCCAAAATTTTATCATTCACCCAGACCTGCTGTAATATCTTCGTAATTTGCTGGGCACACACATGTGTTGGACCGTGTGCCATTGTAACCATTGCTAACACATAAGAATCAGGAAGCAACCATTTCCCGTCGGATGCGTCCACCCAACACCCTTCATCATCAAATTTTCCCATGCCTTCAGCCCACTTCCTAGACTCTTCAACTGAGGCATCAGTCTGCATATCTCGCACAGACCCAATGCCTTCATCTAGTATACAAACATCTCTCACTTCCCTCGAGGTGTACATGTCTGTGCTAAGGTCTGTAGCTGTTTGTCTAGCTATCAAATCTGCAAAGGCATTTCCTCTTCCCACATTGTCTATGACCTTGCGATGTGCTGCACATTTCATGATTGCTAATTGTTCAGGGAGTGAGAGCGCTGAAAGTAGTTGTACTATTAAGGGACCATGCTGAATCTTGGTCCCATGTGAGGTCAGAAACCCTCTTTCCGACCATAGTTTTCCGAAGTTGTGAGCCACCCCAAAGGCGTACTGGCTATCCGTATAAATATTGACTCTATGCCCTTGGGAGAGTTCACAAGCGCGGGTCAACGCTATAATCTCCGCAGCCTGTGCTGAGTTATGCGGAATCCTTTTAGTTTCAACAATTTTGTCTAAAGTGGTAACTGCATAAGCAGCTGTAGATGTGCCATTCGGAAGTTTGAAGCAGGAGCCATCACAAAACAGCTCCCCTTCCGCATTCTCCAAAGGAGTATCTGAGAGGTCTATCCTACCCTTTGTTTCTTGTTCGGTGGCATACAGGCAGTCATGTGATCCTTCATCACCGCAAACAATATTTTGCGGGAGAGGTAAGAGTTCAGCCGGATTGAGAACACAACACCTTTTAATTTGGATATGAGGAGCAAATAGGACTAATTCGTACCTTGTCAACCGGGCAGAGGTAAGGTGTTGCGTTTGAGTCTTATTCAATAGAATATCAACAGAGTGAGGTACCATCAGAATTAAATCGTGGCCTAGGACCATCCCCTCACTCTGCTTTACAGACGCAGCGGCAGCTGCAACAGCGCGCAGACATCGCGGCAAAGCGCATGCAACAGGATCGAGGGCGGAGGAATAATAGCCGCACGGCCTATTCTTCCCTCCATGTTCCTGTGTTAACACAGACAAAGCACATCCATCACATTCATGCACAAACAACACAAAGGCCTTATCGTAATTTGGTGTACCCAGAACTGGTGCTGAACATAGCGCGGTTTTGAGAAGCTCAAATGATCGTTGATGTTCCGATTCCCATGGCAGTGGCAGAGAAATGCCCTTCTTCGTCAAAGCCAACATCGGTTTTACCACTAGGGCAAAATTCGGGATCCACAGTCTACAGTAGGACGCCATCCCTATCAGGGCTCTGACTTCCTTCTGTGTTTTTGGGACAGACATGCCAGAAATGTGTTTTATTCGTTCAGGTGTCAATCTTCTCCCCTCCTTTGACAGGAGGTAGCCTAAATAGGCAACCTCCTGGCAACAATATTGAAATTTTTTAAGCGAAGCCTTGTGACCATTTTCAGCTAGATGAACAAGCAACAATATAGTGCCTTCCTTACAAGCTTTCTCAGAGTCTGCAGCCAACAGTAAATCGTCTACATATTGCAGCAGTGTGCAAGTAGGTGGCAATTCAAGGGTGTCGAGCTGCTCCTTTAAGGCTCTACTATAGATACTAGGACTTTCAGTATACCCTTGAGGTGCCCTTGTGAATGTAAACGAGCGTCCCCCCAAGGTGAACGCAAACAAATACCTGCTCTCCTCATGTATCGGAATACTAAAGAAGGCGTTTTTCAAATCTACGACACTAAAGTGTTTAGCCGTAGCAGGGATCATTGTTAAGATCGTTGTTACATCAGGCACGATTGGAAATTGTGGGGCTACCACCCGGTTAATAGCACGAAGATCTATTATAAACCGGTACGGAATTGCATTGTCGCCTTTCTTATATACTGGCAAGATCGGGCTATTACATAAGCTACCTGTTATTTCTTCGATCACTCTACGATGTACAAAATCGGAGACAATGCATTTCAGAGCACGCTCACCTTCAATTGAAATTTTATATTGCGGAATGCGCGGTAGCTTAACCCCATATTTCAAGACTATCTTAACAGGCTCGATGTGCAATATCCCGACATCATTGTCGTCTATTGCCCACAAACATTCTGGGACAATGTCAAACTCGGGAGGTAGAGGTTGGGTCAGATACTGGGAGTAAAAGGGTTGCTGTGGTGAAACTGTTAATCTTATTCCGTCAGGGGAACAATGAATCACTGCATTCAGTTTCTTTAACAAATTCAACCCTAGCAAATTTTCTCCGCAGTTTGAAGTAAGAAGAAAAGGGCACTGGTCTGTGAAAGGACCCATAGAAACAGATACCGGCGCAGAAACCGGACAAACAGTTGGTATACCAGAGAACCCTATAGAAACGTTTGTTTGCCCTGACAGTGGGATGTTTGGAACCCTAGAATGGTCAATGGAGCACTTTTGTGCTCCAGTGTCGATCAAGAACTGATGTTTCCTATTCCCCACCAATAATTCAACATAGGGGACCTTCTGAATAACGGGAATAGGTAAAGGTTCCAAACGCTGCTTCGGGCAATCCTAGTAAGGCAGAACTTCGTCAAAGGGAAGTTCTTCAGAAAGATAGGCAGCAGAAGGGTGATCAAATATATTTCTCGAGTCCATACTCGGAGTCTGATTTTCCCGTGAAAAAGGTTGCTGGGGATCTTGTAGAAGCTGACCCCTATCAGGGCCCCCTGCTTCGGGGCGGCCCCTTGGTCGCCTACCCATACCTCCAAATGGACCTCCTGACCTCTGACGAAGGGCAGGGCACTGTGCTTGCCAGTGACCTTCCTGGCGGCAATAAGCACACTGATTAATATTTATAGAATTTGGAGGAGTATTTCCTCTTGGAATGTACTGACCTCTAGTCTGTGTCGTACCTCCTCTGGGGTTTCTGATAATTTGCTGTAGCAATACCTTAGTCTTTAAGTCACCCCTCCTTTTTTCGATTTTCTCTTTTTCATTATTAACCCGATTCTCATAATACTGAGCCATATGCAAAACCTCTGACTGAGATTTTGCCTGCCAAGCGCTCTCTGAGGACATAATATGTGACTGGATGTCGGACAACAATCCACGTACAAATTTGTCCACAAACAACCTCTTCCCCGACTCTGTGCCCAAATCCTGTCCACTAAAGTCAGAGAACACCTGTTCAAATCTATTAAAGAATTCAGTAGTACCTTCAGTTTTCCCTTGGACGCAGGCCGTAAGCTTGTCCCAAATAATCCTTTTTTCTGGGATTATAGTTTTTAGTTTAGCAACTATTCTATCGGGTAAGGTAAGTATTACCTGGGGTGGTTTCTCACCAGCTAGTCGTTCTCTGTCTATTCTAATCAGATTTACCCATGTATCCCCTAGCCCCGGCACATCATCTATTGTCTGTACCTGTTTCCATACATCAACTGGCAAAAGCACCGGAAACAATAAGTCCATGTCACTTAAGGTGAACACAGAAGACTGCAAGACGGATTCTATTTCTTTATAAAACCCTGTCGGGTTTTTCCTAATATCAGGGACTGATTGTCTAATCGTGTTCACTTCCTGTCGGGAGAACGGGACGTGAACAAACTGCGATACGTAATGTGCAGGGATATCCGTCGCGGGAGTACCAGCTACCGCGTCGGCGGGGATTTCTACTTTTGGGACAAAGGTCGGAGGGACCTCTCTCATAGGCAACTGAGATATAGGGACCTCCGACCGCTTACTGAGCAATAGGGCCAAATCGAGCGCTAAAGCAGCTGTAGAAGTGTCGGGCGAAAAAGCTCTTTTACAAATACCCAATAACTCTATGGGGCAACCAACCTTCTTCCTTATACATTCCTCCTGTAAGTGCTGTACCATCACTTGGATTACCTTCCTTTGCATCTCTACCGTGTATTGACTATATGTGTCATACACCTCATCTGGCGGTATCGATGAATCCGAGATCCATCGAATCGCGTCTTTGGTACAAATTCGTACTTCCTCAGGTGCTGAACTTCGGCACGAAAGGAACCGTTTCTGTGCATACATCCTGTCGTCCTCATCATCCTCGTTTTGTAACCTTTCAAAATCCCTCCTAAACTCAAACAATCTGTCAACATGTCCATATACTTTCTGCTCTGTATCCCTCGAAAGTGCCAAGGCATTCAGATCTCTCACCCCTTGTGGGAGATCCGAAGTCTGCAATCTACCCCACATTACACCTAAGTGAATCCCCAGTCCTTCAATAAAAACATTTTTCTCGGGAAAATCGTGCAAATTAGATAATGTTGAAAATACATCAGTTTGATCACCTTTTTCCATGCATTGCTTAGCCCAGGCAAATAGTTCCTGTTTCCTGCCGCAGGAACAGTACTACGAGTTATAATTGTTGACCCTGCACCGGGATCTGTTTTAACGAACACGGGACTCCCCGGAATCGAAAGCGTAGGTGGGCTTGGCAAGGGTGCAGGGGAGAGTGGCAGTGTAATAGACAGAGGAGCGACGACCAAAGAACTAGGAGCAGTAGGCTGCGCAGGAGCAGTAGGAATAGCAACGGGAACAATAGCAGGAACGGGCAAGGTGCCCATAACAGGAGCATACGAAGGTGGCGCTGAAGAATCAGGCCTCCGTTCGTTCAATATTTTCTCAATAAACTCCTCGGAAACATGGAAATCTTTAGAGGGGTAAATTTTCTGGACCCCGAGCGAGAAAGCTCTATCTATTTTCTGGGTTTCTTCTAATCGTTTTTCCTTGTCATACAACAATGCCTTTTCGGCATTCGTTTTATGACGTCGTGCATGTTTATCCCTACTTTTAAGCTGCTGCAGTGCTTCCTTTTTCCAATTTTGTAACATATCAAAGGCTGCTGGCCTAGCCTTTTTCTTAAGCAAGATCGATTCTAAGTATTCAATACGGGGGATCTCAAAACTACCATTGATTGGCCACTGAAATTCGGAGGCATTTCTGGTCTGTCTGTGCCAAATGACATTAAATACAATACTACCAATGCCATACTTACAGTACATAGTACACGCCGGCGACCCCTCCTGTGGTGCCGGACGGCTAAATTCCAAAGATTGTCGATCGCTGCGGAACAGAGCCCTAAAGCAGCTAGACAATTTCCCAGGCATTTCTCAAAGAATTGGTGTTACCTGGTCCAATAATTGTGTCTGCAGATACAATACGCCAAATTCAAATTGTCAGGGTTATATTAAGAGCCGGGTCACGACTGCACCTGACCAAACCTAAGGAGGACCGTACAGTTTACAAAGGACTTCAACTAACGAATTTTTACCTGCGTTCGGTGGTTTCGGCAAATCTGCCCGCCTCGGAATTGGACCCTCGTCAAGATGCCGTGTCAGACCACACGACTATCGCCCAAGGATCGGATCGTGCAGCGCTGCCGAGGTATCGCGTCTCGATCGGTCGGGCCCGCAGAATCACACCGTCCGATCCCGATTCGATAGTCTGCGTCAACCTTCAATGATCCGGCATCAATCTTGAGGGTCCCTATTCGGGCGCCAACTGTGGAAACAGAGAAATTGATATGAGGCCGGGAAGCCCAGAAGGAAACACACCAACACAGGTTACAAAGGACATACAAAGCGCTTTATTTCAAAGTTACAAAGTTACCAAAGTCAATTGACATACGGATAGCTATACGGCCCTCTGACTAACATGCGAACCTTCAACGTAAGGTTCGCACTGAAAGTGGGAGAGACCGATCATCAGGATGCTTGGGTTTTTATATGTTTTGTCCTGCATCGGCCAACCCTCTCGTAAGTTAACCATTCTTGGAACCGTGGCTAGGGTTCGTAGCCAGGTCGAACACACAATTTACATAGTTTGATCGATTCCGCTGATACAGTTACATATTTACACACAGGTTAAGGAGAGGACAAGGTCTTAGTTCGTGACCCTAACAAATGGCCTGCGGACATATTACTTATTCACGTGTGCGGAGGTCACCATGGCCGAAGTCTTACACAAAATGTCGTTCGGCCTCCATTTTGTGATTCAGGGTGACTTCCACATTGCAAGAGTACCTAAAATGGCGGCTAAATCCAAGATGGCGGCTTACACAATACATTAAGGTCAAGACCTTGCCGCGGAACCTATGTACATGGTATTCTTTAGACAGCTTGGCGTAGGCCAACATACATTTAAACAATGCGATTAGGGTCACAATATTATATCGATTTCCACAAGAGAGGCAGAGAGAGAGGCAGAGACAGAGAGGCAGAGAGAGAGAGAGAGGCAGAGACAGAGAGGCAGAGAGAGAGAGGCAGAGAGAGAGAGAGGTAGAGACAGAGAGGCAGAGAGAGA